>NC_135236.1:680204143-680209143 GCF_051348905.1 Ranitomeya variabilis | reverse complement strand
GCGCCATTGCTGCTTCTCCTCCCGCAGCGACAATCCACATCTGACAGCCGCATTCGGGCCGCTCTGACCCTTGGCTTTGATTTAAATGGGGGGAAAAAAAGGTGTGTATGCCTTTAAGAACGCATGCAAAGTTACAACTTCCTTCTTACTGGAGGAGATCTAATTTGCATACTTGATATCCCAGAGTGCATTGCCTTGTTTATAAGTCCCGTCCCGTCACCCAGCTTTCCCAGCACCGGAGCATCTGTGGTGCCGTGATCAGGAACCTGGGAAAGCTGGGTTCAGACCATAGCAGTCCATTACGTTCATGTTCACACCTGTTTCTCTGCAGTATAGCTTTATTTGGGGGTAAATGTAGAGGTTTAATGGGAGAGGGGGGAGTATATTTAACCCCTTCCCTGCTGCCGTCCTCTCCCTGCTCAGGTATCGCTGCTGCCTCCCAGCTGTATATACAGATGGAGGAATTTTCCATCCGGTGGTTGGAGCCGACATTCCTGCCATTCCTCCAGCCGTGAGGGGAGTGCTGGGGGTGCTGAATGCAGCCTGGGGTTGTATTGGGGGCTACGATTCAGTTTCGGGGGGCTCCATCTCCCTCTATTATAACGGTAATGATAATGGCCCCACAGACACACAATGCCACTCCAGCTGCAGCCGTCCTCATCAGCGCCTCTTCTTCCAGCCTGTGGCAGCGTGCCACCCTGTGCCCCACACGTGCCACCATTATCCCCCCAGGAGCCGTGAGATGGGAGAGGAGGCAAAATACGAGCACTGCGCAGAAAGGACAATCATCCATGAAAACCACCGTCCGGAAAAGCAGAGAGGGCAAAAATCAGCCCGAGAGGACGGGAGGAGTGGTGCTGTGCAGTGTATATATACAGGAGGAGTGGTACTGTGCAGTGTATATATACAGGAGGAGTGGTACTGTGCAGTGTATATATACAGGAGGAGTGGTACTGTGCGGTGTATATATACAGGAGGAGTGGTACTGTGCAGTGTATATATACAGGAGGAGTGGTACTGTGCAGTGTATATATACAGGAGGAGTGGTACTGTGCAGTGTATATATACAGGAGGAGTGGTACTGTGCAGTGTATATATACAGGAGGAGTGGTACTGTGCAGTGTATATATACAAGAGGAGTGGTGCTGTGCAGTGTATATATACAGTAGGAGTGGTACTGTGCAGTATATATACAGGAGGAGTGGTACTGTGCAGTGTATATATACAGGAGGAGTGGTACTGTGCGGTGTATATATACAGGAGGAGTGGTACTGTGCAGTGTATATATACAGGAGGAGTGGTACTGTGCAGTGTATATATACAGGAGGAGTGGTACTGTGCAGTGTATATATACAGGAGGAGTGGTACTGTGCAGTGTATATATACAGGAGGAGTGGTACTGTGCAGTGTATATATACAGGAGGAGTGGTACTGTGCAGTGTATATATACAGGAGGAGTGGTGCTGTGCAGTGTATATATACAGGAGGAGTGGTACTGTGCAGTGTATATATACAGGAGGAGTGGTACTGTGCGGTGTATATATACAGGAGGAGTGGTACTGTGCGGTGTATATATACAGGAGGAGTGGTACTGTGCAGTGTATATATACAGGAGGAGTGGTACTGTGCAGTGTATATATACAGGAGGAGTGGTGCTGTGCAGTGTATATATACAGTAGGAGTGGTACTGTGCAGTATATGTACAGGAGGAGTGGTACTGTGCAGTATATATACAGGAGGAGCGGTATTGTGCAGTGTATATATACAGGAGGAGTGGTACTGTGCAGTATATATACAGGAGGAGTGGTACTGTGCAGTGTATATATACAGGAGGAGTGGTACTGTGCAGTGTATATATACAGTGGTACTGTGCAGTGTATATATACAGTGGTACTGTGCAGTGTATATATACAGGAGGAGTGGTACTGTGCAGTGTATATATACAGGAGGAGTGGTACTGTGCAGTGTATATATACAGGAGTGGTACTGTGCAGTGTATATATACAGGAGGAGTGGTACTGTGCAGTGTATATATACAGGAGGAGTGGTACTGTGCAGTGTATATATACAGGACAGGAGGAGTGGTACTGTGCAGTGTATATATACAGGAGGAGTGGTACTGTGCAGTGTATATATACAGGAGGACTGGTACTGTGCAGTGTATATATACAGTACAGGAGGAGTGGTGCTGTGCAGTGTATATATACAGGACAGGAGGAGTGGTACTGTGCAGTGTATATATACAGGAGGAGTGGTACTGTGCAGTGTATATATACAGGACAGGAGGAGTGGTACTGTACAGTGTGTATATATACAGGAGGAGTGGTACTGTGCAGTGTATATATACAGGAGGAGTAGTACTGTGCAGTGTATATATACAGGACAAGAGGAGCGGTACTGTGCAGTGTATATATACAGGAGGAGTGGTACTGTGCAGTGTATATATACAGGAGGAGTGGTACTGTGCAGTGTATATATACAGGGGGAGTGGTACTGTGCAGTGTATATATACAGGAGGAGTGGTACTGTGCAGTGTATACAGGAGGAGTGGTACTGTGCAGTGTATATATACAGGAGGAGTGGTACTGTGCAGTGTGTATATATACAGGAGGAGTGGTACTGTGCAGTGTGTATATATACAGTGGTACTGTGCAGTGTATATATACAGTGGTACTGTGCAGTGTATATATACAGTGGTACTGTGCAGTGTATATATACAGGAGGAGTGGTACTGTGCAGTGTATATATACAGGAGTGGTACTGTGCAGTGTATATATACAGGAGGAGTGGTACTGTGCAGTGTATATATACAGGAGGAGTGGTACTGTGCAGTGTATATATACAGGAGGAGTGGTACTGTGCAGTGTATATATACAGGAGGAGTGGTACTGTGCAGTGTATATATACAGGACAGGAGGAGTGGTACTGTGCAGTGTATATATACAGGGGGAGTGGTACTGTGCAGTGTATATATACAGGAGGAGTGGTACTGTGCAGTGTATATATACAGGACAGGAGGAGTGGTACTGTGCAGTGTATATATACAGGAGGATCGTTATTGTGCAGTGTATATATACAGGAGGAGTGGTACCGTGCAGTGTATATATACAGGACAGGAGGAGTGGTACTGTGCAGTGTATATATACAGGACAGGAGGAGTGGTACTGTGCAGTGTATATATACAGGACAGGAGGAGTGGTACTGTGCAGTGTATATATACAGGACAGGAGGAGTGGTGCTGTACAGTGTATATATACAGGACAGGAGGAGTGGTACTGTGCAGTGTATATATATACAGGACAGGAGGAGCGGTACTGTGCAGTGTGTATATTTACAGGAGGAGCAGTACTGTGCAGTGTATCTACAGGAGGAGTGGTGCTGTGCAGTGTATATATACAGGAGGAGTGGTACTGTGCAGTGTATATATACAGGACAGGAGGAGTGGTACTGTGCAGTGTATATATACAGGACAGGAGGAGCGGTACTGTGCAGTGTATATATACAGGACAGGAGGAGTGGTACTGTGCAGTGTATATATACAGGACCGGAGGAGTGGTGCTGTGCAGTGTATATATACAGGACAGGAGGAGTGGTACTGTGCAGTGTATATATACAGGAGGAGTGGTACTGTGCAGTGTATATATACAGGAGGAGTGGTACTGTGCAGTGTGTATATACAGGAGGAGTGGTACTGTGCAGTGTGTATATACAGGAGGAGTGGTACTGTGCAGTGTGTATATACAGGAGGAGTGGTACTGTGCAGTGTGTATATACAGGAGTGGTACTGTGCAGTGTGTATATACAGGAGGAGTGGTACTGTGCAGTGTGTATATACAGGAGGAGTGGTACTGTGCAGTGTGTATATACAGGAGGAGTGGTACTGTGCAGTGTGTATATACAGGAGGAGTGGTACTGTGCAGTGTGTATATACAGGAGGAGTGGTACTGTGCAGTGTGTATATACAGGAGGAGTGGTACTGTGCAGTGTGTATATACAGGAGGAGTGGTACTGTGCAGTGTGTATATACAGGAGGAGTGGTACTGTGCAGTGTGTATATACAGGAGGAGTGGTACTGTGCAGTGTGTATATACAGGAGGAGTGGTACTGTGCAGTGTGTATATACAGGAGGAGTGGTACTGTGCAGTGTGTATATACAGGAGGAGTGGTACTGTGCAGTGTGTATATACAGGAGGAGTGGTACTGTGCAGTGTGTATATACAGGAGGAGTGGTACTGTGCAGTGTGTATATACAGGAGGAGTGGTACTGTGCAGTGTGTATATACAGGAGGAGTGGTACTGTGCAGTGTGTATATACAGGAGGAGTGGTACTGTGCAGTGTGTATATACAGGAGGAGTGGTACTGTGCAGTGTGTATATACAGGAGGAGTGGTACTGTGCAGTGTGTATATACAGGAGGAGTGGTACTGTGCAGTGTGTATATACAGGAGGAGTGGTACTGTGCAGTGTGTATATACAGGAGGAGTGGTACTGTGCAGTGTGTATATACAGGAGGAGTGGTACTGTGCAGTGTGTATATACAGGAGGAGTGGTACTGTGCAGTGTGTATATACAGGAGGAGTGGTACTGTGCAGTGTGTATATACAGGAGGAGTGGTACTGTGCAGTGTGTATATACAGGAGGAGTGGTACTGTGCAGTGTGTATATACAGGAGGAGTGGTACTGTGCAGTGTGTATATACAGGAGGAGTGGTACTGTGCAGTGTGTATATACAGGAGGAGTGGTACTGTGCAGTGTTTATATACAGGAGGAGTGGTACTGTGCAGTGTGTATATACAGGAGGAGTGGTACTGTGCAGTGTGTATATACAGGAGGAGTGGTACTGTGCAGTGTGTATATACAGGAGGAGTGGTACTGTGCAGTGTGTATATACAGGAGGAGTGGTACTGTGCAGTGTGTATATACAGGAGGAGTGGTACTGTGCAGTGTGTATATACAGGAGGAGTGGTACTGTGCAGTGTATATATACAGGACAGGAGAAG